>NW_027645558.1:0-20903 GCF_951640355.1 Cnephaeus nilssonii | reverse complement strand
AGGAGCTGCTGTCCTGCTCTGCTCTGCTCTGCGGGGCCGGCCACGGGTCTCGGCGCCACGAGGCGGCCGGCAGGCTAAGCCCTGGCTCTGAGCCCGATCCCCTGCCTAGGGCAGCCCCGCCGCGGGCCCGCTGCCCACACGCCCGATGGGCCTCCCGGCCCCGCCTCCGGAAGGCAGTTCCACCGGCTGGGAACCACAGGAAGCCTGCTGTTCGCCTGAAACCACAGACGCCCCTCACCAGACGTGCTAGGTCAGACCACGAACGCACGCGAGGTGAGGGCCGAGGCAGAGAAGAATCCAGAAACACCATCGCCAAGTGACTGACGGCCCCCAGGAGCCTGGAGGTCACAGATCCTGGAGGTCACAGGACCTGGAGGTCACAGGGCCTGGAGGTCACAGGGCCTGGAGGCCACAGGGCCTGGAGGTCACAGGGCCTGGAGGTCACAGGGCCTGGAGGCCACAGGGCCTGGAGGCCACAAATCCTGGAGGCCACAGGACCTGGAGGTCACAGGGCCTGGAGGCCACAAATCCTGGAGGCCACAGGACCTGGAGGTCACAGGGCCTGGAGGCCACAAATCCTGGAGGCCACAGGACCTGGAGGTCACAGGGCCTGGAGGCCACAAATCCTGGAGGCCACAGGACCTGGAGGCCACAGAGCCTGGAGGTCACAGGGCCAGGAAGTCACAGGACCTGGAGGTCACAGGGCCTGGAGGTCACAGAGCCTGGAGGTCACAGAGCCGGGAGGTCACAGGGCCTGGAGGTCACAGGGCCTGGAGGTCACAGGGCCTGGAGGTCACAGAGCCTGGAGGTCACAGAGCCGGGAGGTCACAGGACCTGGAGGTCACAGGGCCTGGAGGTCACAGAGCCTGGAGGTCACAGAGCCTGGAGGTCACAGAGCCGGGAGGTCACAGGGCCTGGAGGTCACAGGGCCTGGAGGTCACAGAGCCTGGAGGTCACAGAGCCGGGAGGTCACAGGGCCTGGAGGTCACAGGGCCTGGAGGCCACAAATCCTGGAGGTCACAGGGCCGGGAGGTCACAGGGCCTGGAGGTCACAGGGCCTGGGAGGTCACAGGGCCTGGAGGTCACAGATCCTGGAGGTCACAGGGCCGGGAGGTCACAGGGCCTGGGAGGTCACAGGACCTGGAGGTCACAGGGCCTGGAGGTCACAGGGCCTGGGAGGTCACAGGACCTGGAGGTCACAGATCCTGGAGGTCACAGGGCCTGGAGGTCACAGGGCCGGGAGGTCACAGGGCCTGGGAGGTCACAGGACCTGGAGGTCACAGGGCCTGGAGGTCACAGGGCCTGGGAGGTCACAGGACCTGGAGGTCACAGGGCCTGGAGGTCACAGGGCCTGGGAGGTCACAGGACCTGGAGGTCACAGGGCCTGGAGGTCACAGGGCCTGGGAGGTCACAGGACCTGGAGGTCACAGATCCTGGAGGTCACAGGGCCTGGAGGTCACAGGGCCGGGAGGTCACAGGGCCTGGGAGGTCACAGGACCTGGAGGTCACAGGGCCTGGAGGTCACAGGGCCTGGGAGGTCACAGGACCTGGAGGTCACAGGGCCTGGAGGTCACAGGGCCGGGAGGTCACAGGGCCTGGAGGTCACAGGGCCTGGAGGTCACAGGACCTGGAGGTCACAGATCCTGGAGGTCACAGAGCCTGGAGGTCACAGGGCCTGGAAGTCACAGATCCTGGAGGTCACAGGGCCTGGAGGTCACAGATCCTGGAGGTCACAGGGCCTGGAGGTCACAGGGCCTGGAGGTCACAGGGCCTGGGAGGTCACAGGGCCTGGAGGTCACAGGACCTGGAGGTCACAGAGCCTGGAGGTCACAGGGCCTGGAGGTCACAGGGCCTGGAGGTCACAGATCCTGGAGGTCACAGGACCTGGAAGTCACAGGGCCTGGAGGTCACAGGGCCTGGGAGGTCACAGATCCTGGAGGTCACAGGACCTGGAGGTCACAGAGCCTGGAGGTCACAGGGCCTGGAGGTCACAGGGCCTGGAGGTCACAGATCCTGGAGGTCACAGGGCCTGGAAGTCACAGGGCCTGGAGGTCACAGGGCCTGGAGGTCACAGGGCCTGGAAGTCACAGGGCCTGGAGGTCACAGGACCTGGAGGTCACAGGGCCTGGAGGTCACAGATCCTGGAGGTCACAGGGCCTGGAGGTCACAGGGCCTGGAGGTCACAGGGCCTGGAGGTCACAGGGCCTGGAGGTCACAGGGCCTGGGAGGTCACAGGGCCTGGAGGTCACAGGGCCTGGAGGTCACAGGGCCTGGGAGGTCACAGGGCCTGGAGGTCACAGGGCCTGGAGGTCACAGGGCCTGGAGGTCACAGGGCCTGGAGGTCACAGGGCCGGGAGGTCACAGGGCCTGGAGGTCACAGGGCCTGGAGGTCACAGGGCCTGGAGGTCACAGGGCCTCGCTCACCCTGCCCCCACCCCCGGGTCTCAGGTCAGACAGCTGCAGGCCGGGGCCTGGGCCCCCCTGGGCGCCGTGGCGAGGCCCACCTGCCGTGCTCGGCCCTCTGAGGAGATGGTGGCCTGAGGCCCGAGGGGAACCACAGCCCAGTGAGAGATGCAGCCCCCACAGGAGACCCAGCGGCTCTCGGGGAGGGAAGGGGAGAGGCCGCGGGGGCTGGGCCCCCAGGGGAGGAGCTGCCCACCTAGGAACCATCCAAAGCATGGGGTGCCCCTGGCCTGGCCCCCGAGTTCCTCGCTCAGACAGGCCGCGCTGCTGGGGAAGGGGCTGGGGCGGGGCGGGGGCTGGTGCTCCCCGGCACTGTGGGGTGTGCTGAAGGGGGAGGCTAGCCCCGCCCGGCCCACTGCCCACCTCCCTGCAGACAGGACGGGACGGGAGGCGCCCAGATTGCACTTCCACGAGAGTCAGAGGAAGTGGGGCCCAACTGAAACCTCCCTCCCCCATCCCGCCCTGAGGGCAGGCCGGGGGCGGGCGGGTCCTGGGCAGAGCCGGGCGCTGATGCCCAGACCGGGGCCACAGCCCTGACCTCAGGCCCTGACGGCCAGGCTGGACGTGTGGGGGGCAGAGAGGGACCCCGCCGAGAGAACCCGCCTCCCAGCAGAGGCCAGCTGAGCAGCCTGAGAGGGCACCCAGGCCCCCCGACCCCCGGCACCGGGGCCCAGGCCCCGCCCTCACCGTGGTCGGCGGCCGGGCACCTGCCCGCTGCCACTCCCTGGCGGACACTGCCCAGAGCTTGTCCTCACTTGGGACACGTGGCTCTCCTCCCAGGGCTTCCTGCGCCCGTGACCCCGCTCTGCTGCCGCCCTCTACTTCCTGCTCCCTCTCAAGTCCGTGCCCCGAGTGAGCGAGCCGGGAGGGCCAGGGCCGGCCCGCCTCAGTGGGCCCCGGTCGCTCCCCGCGCTGGCGGCCGGGAGCCCGCAGCAGCCAGGGAGGCAGCGAGTGTCCTCCTGGCGTCCCCACCGCCCGGTGGCCGGGTGAGGAGCAGGCGGCCCACCGGGCACAGCGCCCCCTCCCTGCCGGGCCTCCCGCCTCTCCCCTGGACGCTACGTGGGAGGAAAGGCCGGCAGGCGGAGCCCTGCGTCCCCCACGCCCAGCGCTCGCCGCCCTCCGGGCCGCACCGGTGCCCGCTCTCCCCGCACGTCACCCCGAGCCCCCCCACCTGTGGGGTCCCGCGGAGGCGGGGCTTGGCAGTAGAGTGACAGACCCGTGGGATGGCCCTGACTCCGCCCAGGGAGGGGACATGCAGCTGGGCTGGTGCCCGGGAAGCTGCCAGCCGCCGAGGGTGGGGGCTGGCCACAGCCCTTCCCCCCGCCTCCCCCCCGCACCCCCCCGGCCCTGGCCCCCTCCTCCCAGCCTCACCACCGCTGCCCAAGGCTGCCCCCCCCCCGTGGGCCCCTCCCCGCCCCCACGCTCACTGCGCTGCCAGGGCCGGGGCCCGGGGCCGTCACCAAACCCACTTTCCCACGAGCGGTCAGAGGCCTCGCCGCCCGCAGCCGCCGTGCCCTGTGCCTGCAGCACGGCCCTGTCGGTCCACACACGTGTTTTCACTATGAACGTCTCACACAGACGGGACACGCCAACTGCGAGCCCCTCGCACCAGCACGCTGTCCCCCACCGTCCTCGTCCCCTCGTCCCCAACGCCTTGGTGAGCGGTCCCGGCCGCTCCTGGGGGGCACGGCCCCCTCTCCTCTCCCCGCGGCTCCGATGGCCCAGCCCCAGCACGCAGCCTCACCCCCCCGCCCCCCGGTTTCATCGGGTCTGACACCCCCTTCCAGACACGCATTTCCCTCAGCACCAGGGAGGCTGAGCCCCAGATCTGTGCTCGCACCGTCTCCCCTCTTCCCGCCTCCAGCCCTGGGCCCGCAGCCCCTGGACACAGGGAGCGGCTGCTCCATACCTGCCCAGCCCCCACCCACCCCGCCACGCGCCAGGCCCAGCGCCCCGAGGCTCCTGGGACGGCCTGGGGGAGCCCCGACTCTGGCCTGACAGCAGAAGGGGGACCTTAGCAGGAGACCGTCTGGGGTGAGGTTCTGGCGGAGCCACAGGAGGTCACCGCACCCCAAACCCTCTGCCCACATAGCGGAGGGTGGGTGGGGGGCACTGACACCCCGGCCCCCTGGTGAAGGCCTCGGGCTGTGACCCCCAGAACCCCCCTCGGCTGTCAGACGCCCCTGCCGCCCTCCCCGGCCCCTCCCCGGCGCGGACTCACCGGCCCAGCGGGACCAGCCGCCGTCTGAGACTCCGGCCCGGACTCGGGGGCTGACCCGGGGGGTGCGGCTCCCTGTGCCTGTCACTGTGCCGGGCGACAACAGGAAACGGCCCAGCCCACTTCCCCTCTGACAACACAGGGCCGGGGCGGGAAGCACCCCGAGTTCCCGAGCCCTTCCCCGCGGCCCCCACGACGCGGGCCTGGCCACCCAGACCGGGCTCCAGCTCCCGACCGGCCTCGGGCAGCGTGGGCCGCGCAGGCCGCCTCCGAGAGCCGAGCCTCCCGAGAACACACAGGGCTCGGGCACAGCGCCGCTGCCCGCCCACCCCCGGCACAGCCCAGCCGCCCACACTGCCCGCCTCCGGGGCCGTCGGGGGGCCTGCTGGAGGGCAGAGGCCGCGCCTGCCACCCTGACCGGGGCTCGGCGCTGGGTCCCTGGACACAGTGTCCGCCGCGGCGCTGCCCACTGGCCCCCCACAGCCTCGCCCAGACACACGCCCGGCCCCGACACTGCGGCCCAGGAGACCCCCGCCCTCCCCCCTCCGCCCCAGGCGAGTCTCGGGTTCGGGGTGAGCGAGGGCAGGGGGGCCCTTCCCTGGGCCCAGCACCCAGCCTGACGCCCAGCCAGGGCCGCCGGCCCCGTGTCCAGGCCGGGCCAGCGGGAGGCGCCCCACTCTGTGCGGTCCCGCAGCACCTCGAAAGCCGGGCCTGAGCGTGTGCCGGTGTGAGCGGCCCCCCAGCCCTCCACACGCCTGCCCGAGCGCCCAAAGCTGTCCCCTCCCCCCAGCGAGCGGCGGAGTGAGGTTGGGGGCGCCCCAGCCCTCAGCCCCTCGAGGCCCCGATGAGGGAGGCCGGCCCCCAAGCCCGGCACCCCGGGTGACAGGCAGCTGTCACTCAGGCAGGGCCTGCTCCTCTGCACTCCACGTAGGGGTTCCCTGCACCCCAGTGGGGGGTCCAGGTGGGAAGCACGGATCCAACCCTCCGTCATGGCGGCCGAGTCCCCGCGGGGCTCCCAGGGGGCCTGGGAGGGGGAGCTGGGGTGAGAGCTGCACCCCCACCTCCAGGACCAGGTGCCCCTGCCCGGGCTCAGGTCCCTGACTGGGCAGCAGGGGGTGTGAGGGGGTGTTGGGGGGAGGAGGGCTGAGCACCTTCCGGGGGCCTGCAGCCCCCCGTGACGACACCCCCAGGCCACTGACCTCCGTGGCCCCGACCTCCGCGGGCCTGGAGAGCGCCCTCATTTTCCTGTCGGCCGTGTCACCTCCGTCATCTCCCCACGGGGAGTCTATGCGCCCTTCACCCCCGTCCCCCGTGCCCAGAAGATACAGGGGGTGGACGTGCCCTGCTCCCGGCCCCTCGAGGACCACGTGGCCGTCCTCCCGGGGGGGGGGGGGGGCGTGTTAAAGGTTTTATGAAGAAAAGCAGGAGGGCCCGGCCGGCGTGGCTCCGTGGCTGAGCGTGGGCCCAGGAACCACGAGGTCACGGCTCGATCCCCGGTCAGGGCCCAGGCCCGGGTTGCAGGCTCCATCCCCAGTGGGGGGCGTGCAGGAGGCAGCCGATCCATGATTCTCTCTCATCACTGATGTTTCCATCTCTCTCTCCCTCCCCCTTCCTCTCTGAAATCAATGAAAAATATTTTATAATAAAATGTTCAATTTTTTTTTAAATCCTCACCCGAGGATATTTTCCCATTGATTTCAGAGAGAGTGGAAGAGAGAGGGAAAGACAGAAATATCGATGTGCGAGAAACACATCGATTGCCTCCTGCATGCGCCCGACCAGGGCCCGGGGCCGGGGAGGAGCCTGCAACCCGGGCACGTGCCCTGGACCAGAATCGAACCCGAGACCCTCCGGTCCACTGGCTGGCGCTCTACCCACTGAGCCACACGGGCCGGGACGAAATGTCCAGTTAACCACTGGGACGTGCCCAGCTCAGTGCACTCAGCGTCCACACTGCTGGGCGACCATCCCCTCCAGAACGTTCTCATCTTCCCAGACGGAGCCTCCGCCCCGTCACACCCGGCCCCGCCCGCTGCCTCTGTGGCCTGACCCCTCGGGGTCGTCCTTCGTTAGGGCCGAATCCCGTCCCGGGGGCTGGGCAGCCTGTTTGTCCGTCTGCCCTGGTGGGCCTCTGGCTGCTGCCACCCGCTGGCGACGGTGGGTAATGCAGCGGTGACCGTGGAGTGCGGACTCCCGCATTCTCACATCGTCAGCGCGTTTCCGTCCACCACAGATGTGACTGGAGGGTCAGACTGTCGAATGTGGACACGCTTCGCACCTGGCCTCCTTAGAGGGGCTGTGACGCCGCGTGTGGCGTGAGCCTGCGTCCGTGTCAGCCTGCTGTGGAGGCCGAGCGGTCGGCCAGGGGGCCATCGTCAGCTCCTTCCAGTCCCGGCCTCGGTGATGCCCCGTCAGGGCCCGGGGTGTGTGTGTGGGGGGCCTCCCAGGGGTTTCCCTGGGCCTGGCCGGCAGGGAGGGGGCTTTCTGGCGGTTCCTACGAGATAGGGGGGGCAGGGGAGAGAAGGGGGTGGGGGAGGAAAGGGCTTTGAGAAGCGTCACCGAGAGCTGGTGACTGACACCCTCCTGCCCCGCCCCCGTCCCTCTAGGGGGACACCCCCGTTTCTCTGGGGGAACACCTGCCTGTGACTCGGGCGTCATGGTTTCACAAAGCGGTCGGCGTCCTAGTTCACAGGGGCCGGGCAGCCGCACCCCAAGCCCCAGGTCACCGGGCTGAGCACACGGGCTCTGCTCCCCTCCCCGCCCCCCCCCCCCCCCCCCCCCGCGGCCGGCCTGGCAGCTCCGGCCCAGGAAACGGGGCCTCTCGTGTCCACGGAGGCCCCCGAGCTCCAGCCCTCACAGCTGCGTTCCAGGGTCAGGAAGGAAGGACGTCGGGCGTGGGCCTCCCTGTCAGACACGCCCCAGACTCTCCCTGCTCAGGCCCCGGGGCGGGGGGGCGGGGGAGCCAGGCAGAGCCTCCTTTTCTGGGACCGGACAGGCCACAGGCCAGGAGGAGGTTTACCGGGTCCGCAGCTGTGGTATCAACGCCCGCTGTGTGCCGCAGCCCAAAGGGATACATGCTCTCCCCCCCCCCCCCCCGTCTCCCTCAGGCCCTGTGCTCCCAGACCACTGTCCCAGGCCCCAGCTCCTCCCTCAGCAGACCGACCCCCCAGTTCTCACAGGTCAGAGGTCAGCAGACCCCCAGTTCTCACAGGTCAGAGGTCAGCAGATGATGAATGCAGATCCTCCCCTGGATTCCGCTCCCCTCTGGAGGACCCACCCCCCACCTCACCCTCACCCCCTGCAGCCCCACCCAGTGGTCCCCAACCAGGTGCTCCATCCCCGGGGGGAGAGACGGGGGGGAGAGGGGGGCAGGTGCCTATCTGGAGACCTTGGTGGGGAAAGTGCTAAACTTCCCATAATGCACAGGACAGCCCCTCCCCCCGGCAAAGACTCGTGGGCCCGAAGGCCACCTTCCCCATGTGGGTAGGGAGCCCCCAGGCCTTGCGGGCAGGCCCCCCTCTAGGAGTTGCTCTGGGTCCTGTGGGAGGAGGGGGCCCAGGGACACAGGTGCCCCTCCCGTCCCCCTGCCCCGCAGCCGGGCCAGGCCCCGCCCCCTCCGGCTGCTCCTTAGAAAGCAGAAGCCGCCTGGAAGGGGAACTGCCCGGTGGGCGACCCCGCCCACAGCCCCCATGACACCCTCCCCGGACGAGAGAGCCCCCGCCCCGCGTGGGAAAACACCGCACACAGCTCACCCCACACCGCACGCAACAACCGTTTCCCCCCCGCAGGGAGCCCGGCTGCAGCACCGGCTTCCTGGGGCCCCGTGGCCAGGGGAGCACGGCCCTGGGCAGGCCCGGGCAGCTGGACCGGGGGCCTGCATGGCCGGGACCCAGCCCTGGGCGCCCAGTGGGGTCTGGGACCCTGTGCCCTCTACCCCCCCCAGGCCCACAGCCCAGGAGGGGCCTCACACCCCCAGGCATGCAGGGGCCACAATCCCGGAGGGCTCCCTGGGGCAGAGGGGTCCACAGAGGGGCAGCGAGTGGGATCCCCCAGAGCCCCCAGGAGGGGCGGGGCCAGGACTCACAGCTGGTCCCCCGGGCTGGCAGGGCACAGGTTCCTCGGCCAGGTTTGGGGGTGAGGTCAGAGCCGGAGGGGAGGCCGAGGCACAGCTTGGGTGGGGCTGCAAGGTGGTTGGGGCGGGGTCTCAGGGAATCATCATGGGCTGATAGAAACTCAGGTATGGCTGCCAGCCAGCTCTGGGGGGACATGGGGGCGGTCCCAGCACAGGAACAATGACCCCTGCCAGCACCTCCATCTGGGAGAGAGCCGCCCCGAGTTCCTGCCCCGATGCCAGACGATCCGGTTCCTCCCATAGGTCCCTGGTTCCCCCAACGCTGGAGCTCAGAGGAAGCGGGACTGTGTAAGTTTGTGCACTGGCCCTTTAAGAGGAACTGCCTGGGTCTCCCGCAGCCTCGGGGGCCACTCAGCCACAATCCCTGCTGGTTTTTACAGCCCAACATGACGGGGCTCCTCTTCCCAGCTCTGCCACCCTGGGCTGGGGGGCTGGTGTGGGGCTGGGACCCCCGGCTTCTCACAGGAGGCCTCCACAGCCGAGATACCCCCTTCCGATTACAAAGTGGTGCCAGGTCAGCCCGTTTTGGGCCTCTGGGCCCCCTCCTCCCCCAGCCTCAGTGTGTTTTCTTTTTTCCTCCCACAGGGGCAGGACCCCATTCAGCCGGCTTCCAGGCGGTTCTGGACAAGCGTTCCGTATTTTGGTTGTAATTTCCATGTGGTTGTGGGAGGCGCTGAGCGCCGAGGTCACCTACGCCAACATCTTGGTTCTCCCCGTGGCGGGACTTTTAAATATCGCTTCCGGCCCTAACCGGTTTGGCTCAGTGGATAGAGCCTCGGCCTGCGGACTGAAGGGTCCTGGGTTCGATTCCGGTCAAGGGCATGTGCCTTGGTTGCGGGCACATCCCCAGTAGGGGGCGTGCAGGAGGCAGCTGATGGATGTTTCTCTCTCATTGATGTTTCTAGCTCTCTATCTCTCTCCCTTCCTCTCTGTAAAAAAAAATCAATAAAGTATATTAAAAAATAAACAAATAAATATCGCTTCCGTCGATCTGCTGGTCATGGGCCGGTCAAGCTTCTCCTCTCTCCTGGACGAGCCTGGTTCCCATGTGTCTGTCTCATGTTTCCAGAAACATGACGTGACTGTCTGGTTTCTTCCTGGGGAGCCGATTGTTTCTGCATTTAGTTTACACGCAGTAAAACGCGCCGTGTGATGGCCGTTCTGCGCGTGGTGACAAATGCAGACGGTGGGGTGCGCACCAGCACGGGCATGAACGCCCAGCCCCCTCTGCTCCCCAGTCCCCTCTGCTGCCCTCCCCCCAGGCCCCCTCCCACCCCAGACCCCAGCCCGGCTCGGCCCCCTGGGTCTGCTTCCCTCTCTCTAGCTCTGCCTTTTCCAGGATGTCACAGGGACGGGGTTACACAGCCTGTGGTCCCGGTCCGCGGCGGGAGGACGCCTGGCGAGTTCCGGGCGTTGGGTGGTCATCAGTAAAGCCGCCCACCAGGCGCCCACTGGCTTTCTCGCGACCTTAAGGTGCGGGTTTTCCCTTCTCCTGAGTCAACGGCTGGGTCCCCGCGTGGCGGGAAGGCCCCGTCCCACGTCGGGGCTCCCCCCCCCCCCCCCCGTGCCCTTTGAGAGCGTCCTCGTCGGCCACTTGGTGGTTGGATGTTTTCCGCCGTTGAGGGCGCGAGCCGCCTGTGACCCGTTTGTAAAGGGTTATTTCCTTTCTTTACTACTGAGTCTCAGCGTTCATTACACGTTCCCACACAAGCCTTCTCCTGATACACGGTCTGCAAGCGCTTTCCGCCAGGCCACGGCTCCTTCTCGCCCTTTACGTCTCCAGTGGCATCCTCTCTCTGATTCGAGCTGTCTTTCCTTTCCGTTTGGTTTCCATCACTATTCCCAGAAGTTGGTCTATTTCGTTGGCCGACCTTTTCTGAGAACCGACGTCTGTCTTCATCGGCCTTTCCTTCGGCACCTTTGTGTCTTAGGCCACCGATTCCCGAAGTTACTTTTTTAAAAAATATATATATTTTATTGATTTTTTTACAGAGAGGAAAGGAGAGGGATAGAGAGTTAGAAACATCGATGAGAGAGAAACATCGATCAGCTGCCTCCTGCACACCTCCCACTGGGGATGTGCCCGCAACCAAGGTACATGCCCTTGACCGGAATCGAACCCGGGACCCTTCAGTCCGCAGGCCGACGCTCTATCCTCTGAGCCAAACCGGTCAGGGCCCGATGTTACTTTTAACCTATTTTTCAACTTCCTTTGGGCTTTTCTGTGTGTGTGTGTGTGTGTGTGCCTTTTTCTCCCGACTTCTTTCTTTCTTTGACTTACAGTCAGGGGTAATTTCCATGCGGTGCAACTCATCTCCTTTAGGGGTGCAGTTCTGACTTTTCACAAATGCACCCCGTTGTGTAACTAACTACCAGCACAACTGAGTCTGAAATACTGTCACCACCCCCAGTTCCCCTGTGCCCTCCGCAGTCGTCCCCCCCCCCCCCCCCGCCGCGCCAGCCCCCACCTCCCGGCCGGGCACAGCGGGGGGCCCCGCACGTCCTTCCTGCCCGGCCTGCCCGCTGACACTCCCGGGAAGCACCACTTTGCTGCCCCGACAAGTCTGGACACAGCGTTTTCACCAATGAGTTCCAGGTGTTTTAAAACGTCAGTATGGCCCCGGCTGGTGTGGCTCAGTGGGTTGAGCGTCATGCCGTGCACCGAGAGGCCACTGGTTCGAGTCCCGCCAGGGCACATGCCCCGGTATGGGCTCAATCCCCAGTAGGAGGCGTGCAGGAGGCAGCCGGTTGATGTTTCTCTCTGTCCCTCTCCCCTCGCTCTCTAAAATCAGTAAAAACATATTTCAAAACTGCGTGTATTTAAGAAAAACTCTTCTATTATGATCTTTCTTCGGCTCATTCGGTATTGAGCAGAGAGAGTGTGTGTGTTACAGGGCTTGTCCCAACATCTATATATAAAACCCTAATAGGCAAACAGACCGAACAACCGGCCGCTATGACGTGCACGGACCACCAGGGGGCATCGGCAGCAGGCGGCAGAGCACGGAACATGGAGGGTCGGCTGTGACGGGATGGTGGAGCCGGTGAGCGGGGGCGCCAGACCAAGGCGGGGCGCCAGCCGCTGTCATCGGGACGAGCCTCTGGTGGCCACTGAAAATTCTTTGCTCCTGCGGCCACGGTCCCGCCCGGTGCTCACACCCACTGCTGGTGCCTGGCACCAGTCCCAATCGGCACCGTCAGCGGCTGCCGGCCCCCATCGCCCCTGAGGGCTTCTCCACCTCCCCCTGCACCTGAGGGGCTACTGGCCAGTTGCCGCCACTCACACCCGGTTACAGCGCCGCCCCCTCACACCCGCTGCTGGCGCCGGCCCAATCGCTCCGCTGTCAGTGGGTGTGAGCGGGCTTGTCGGCATGTGGGAGTGGTGGCGGGAGTGGGGCTATGGGCAGACAGGAGACTGGGGGCCACAGCGGGAGGGGCCGGGCGGGGGTGTGGAGGATGGGCCGAGACCTGCCCCTGTGCCCATTGCAGCCTCACAACCCACAGTTCCTTTGAAGGTGCACGAATTCGTGTACTGGGCCCCTGGTTGTATTATATCTTCCAACACTCAGCACAGTTAAAAGAATTGTACAGTGAAACCAGGTACCCCCCACTTACATTCCACAGTTAACAACCTACTGTACTTTCTCTTTCACAAATGAATCCATCCACCCACCCATCCATCTACCCACCCACTATCCATCCCCCATCCACCATCCACCCACTATCCGTCCTCCATCCATCCATCCACCATCTCTGCATCATCCATCCATCCATCATCCACCATCCATCATCCACCATCCACCATCCATCCATCATCCACCATCCATCCACCATCCATCCACCATCCATCCACCATCCATCATCCATCCATCATCCATCCATCATCCATCCATCCACCATCCATCCACCATCCATCCACCATCCATCATCCATCCATCATCCATCCATCATCCATCCATCCACCATCCATCCATCCATCTACCCACCCACTATTCATCCTTCATCCACCATCCACCCACTATCCGTCCTCCATCCATCCATCCACCATCTATTCATCATCCATCCATCCATCGTCCATCCATCCACCATCCATCACCCATCATCCATCATCCATCATCCATCCACCCATCCATCCACCCACCCATCCACCATCCGTCCATCCATCGTCCATCATCCACCATCCATCATCCATCCTTCTTCCCCTCCCTCTATCTATCCACCATCCCCACAGCTGCTAGACCTGCCATGCCCTGGTCCCCACCTGGCCCTGTACTATGCCCAGGGTACCAGCAGGAGAGGCCAGGAGGGGCTGGCCCTGACCTGCGCTGCAAACACCCCCCCACCCCCCGACCCCGCTAACCTGCTGGGGCTCCTTTTGGGCGAGGGCAGGACTCGGGCCACACCGCAGCTGGAAGAGGGGGGGTCGGGGGGACCTGCTCCTGCTCCTTGGCGCCTGGGAAGGGTCCCTGGGCTGGAGGCTGGCAGTGCCCCTGGAGGTTTGGTGCGGGGTCGGGGCTGCCTCAGGCTGGGCGCCCCCCCCCCCCCGTGGGTGACTCACGGGCTCTGCTGGAAACTCCGTGGTTCAAAGAATCCCCGCCGCCCAGCCGCCGGCGGATGAGTCTCCCGGGTCCCTTCTCGGCAGTGACAGGTTCCCCAACCGCCCAGCCGGCAGGGAGGGCGTCAGCGCCCCCACTCGGGTCCCTGGGGGGCAGGGGGCAGGGGGCAGGGGGCATTCCCCGCCGGGCCCGTGGGCTCAGCTCCGCCCCACGGCCTCGGTCCCAGCGCTGCCCCGCCGCCTAGTGGCCGCTGCGCACACTGCGCCCGCCCCGCTCAGGGCCGCCGCCCAGGACGGACGGACGGACGTTGCGGGGTCCTAGCGGCTCGGCCCTCCCGCACCGCGGGCCGAGGCGCACAGCTGTGGACACGCACGGCTCACACGGCCCGTGTCCGCGGGAACTTCGCTGGACCCCGGAGGCCATGTCCGCGGCTCTCGAGTGACACCAGCCCGGTGCCCCCGCGCCCCGAGCCTCGCTTCCCACGGACACGCGAACTGCCCAGCCTCGCGGGGCGCAAACCTTCCCGGGGCTCCGCGCCCCCCGCGCCCCCCGCCAGCATCCTCCTTCCCGCACCTGGGGGAGCCCCGGGCGGGAGCCGCGTCCTCTGCACCTGGCGCTGCGGCTGCTGGTTCAGACCCCAAGCCCGGGACCTGGCCCTCTGGCTCGCCAGGGCCCAGTAAACCCCGGGAAAAGGGCTTTCAGCCGGGGACTTAGCATTTGCAACACCTGCTCCTTCCCCCATCCCGCCCCCTCCCCCACGCACACCCCACGGGGTTGGGGTGGGGGCTGACCGCTGCTGGACCTGCAAAGAGGCCCCCCCCACGCGGTGCTGGGGGCGCAGCTGGGAGGCGGCGGTCTGGTTGCCCAGAGCGGGGCTTCAGGCCCCCAGCAGGCCCCCTGGTTCTCCTCTCTCCTTGCCTGGCCCGGGGTCCTCCTCCCTCCCTCCCTCCCTTCCTTCTTTCTTCTTTTTTAATTCATTTCAGCGAGGAAGGGAGGGGAGAGAGATACAGCAGAAACATCAATGATGGGAGAGACTCACGGACCGGCTGCCTCCCGCACGCCCCCCACTGGGGATCGAGCCCGCAACCCGGGCAGGTGCCCGGCCAGGAACGGAGGCTCCACCTCCTGCTGGGACGGCTCCCCTGCGCTGTCCTCCGGGGCCTGCTCCGAGCAGACCCCAGACCAGTGTCCTCCTGGGCCCTCCGCGTGTGGGTCTCCCCGGGGACTCCGCTCCAGCCAGCAGCCCTCGGCTCCGCGCCCGCCCCCTCCCTGCCCCCTCCCTGCCCCTTCAGGGCCTCGCGCACCACCTGCTCCAGCACCAGAGCGCGCACAGGCGGCCACCAGGGGGCGCTGCGCTCTGGGTGTTGAGTTCAGGTGCATCCGCTGAGCTGGGAGCTGGGGGGGGGGGGGGCGGGGAGGGCGGGCTGGGAAGACAAGGCTGACCTTTGGTTGGCACCCCTGGGCCTCCTGGGAACTGCCCGGTGGCTGCCGTGAGCCCACCTCCCGGGCGAGGAAGCCGAGGCCAGAGAAGCGGTGGCGCCCGCCCTGGCTCTCGGGTACACCGTCTGGGCCGCCCCGGTTCCCCCAGGTCCTCCTGGAACCTGCCTCCACCTTGCTGTGTGGCTTTTGGAAAGTCGCCTGACCTCTCTGGGCCTAGACTCCCCACCTGCGAAGTGGGGCTGGACAGAGCGGGTCCCGGGCTCCAGGTGTCTGGGGGGCTGTGGGGCTGGGTGCGGAGGGGTCTGGGGCAGGAGGGGACTTCGCTTTAGGCTTGGCCCCCCCAGCAGCCCCCTCAGCAGCGGGTGGCCTGTGTCCAAGGCCGGGGTCTGTCGGCGGGGCGGGCCCTGCTGGGGCCAGCGGGGGACAGACCCTCAGGGGAGCGTCCGGGGCTGCCCCAGCCGAGCCTGCCTCCCTGCCTGCCCCGGCTGCCCCAGGCCGGCCGTGTGCGTGTGTGCGTGTGTGTGTGTGTGTGTGTGTGTGTGTGCGTGCGTGCGTGTGTGTGTGTGTGTGTGTGTCCACACACGTCTCCGTGTCCGGATCCTGTCGCTCTGCGCGACCCCCACCAGGACAGCCCACCGTGCCGCTCCCTCTGGGCCTCCCTGGGGGCCCAGGAGGCCGGGGGAGGGTATCAGGGCTGCATCCCCCCCTCCCCACTGTGGGGAGGGCCCCGGCCCCACCTTTCTCAGAGGCTCGGCCTCCTGGCAGCGAGGACCCCCTTTTGGCTCCACCCAGCCTCCCGAGAGGGCACTGGAGGCCAGGCAGGGGGTGCGGTCCGCCCGCTGCTGGCACCCGCGCGTTCCCACGCTCCGAGGTGCAGGTCCTGGCACCGGAGCCCCACCCCGCCCTCGCCCTGCGGCGGCCGGGGCACCGGAATGTGGCTGCGGACTCCGTCCCCCGGGGCCACGGATTCCTGTCTCCGTGGGCGAGGGCGGCGGGTGCTGCCCGCCCTTTGATCCCTGCCAGCTCCAGGGCGGGCGCCCGGCCGCGCCAGCTGGGCCACAGGGCGGGCGGGAGGGGAGCCCCGGCTCCCAGGGCCGCGCTCCGCTCCCCAGCCCCCGCTCCCCTGCCCGAACCCCAGCTCCCAGGGCCTCCTCACCCGGGGACCTAGACCTGCCCCCCCCTTCACTCAGCCTGTGACTGCAGCACCAGCCACACACTCATCCCCAGCCCACCCTGGGGTCCCGACGCCCCACTCCTCTCTGCCCGGGGCCTTGCCCTGCTCCCCGCCTCCGGCGGCCCCCCACCACCGCCAGCCCGCCCTGAGCCCACCGGGGTGCCGGGTGCTGGTCAGGGCGTTGGACCACCTGGAACTGGGGGGCGAGTGTCCTGGGCCTCACCCAGAGGCCCCAGCGCTGGCAACCCTCCCCCCATGTGCTCGCTTCCCGCCCCATCGCCCAGCCAACCGAGCCGGTGTCAGCTCACTGAGCCACCCGACCCGGACCCCGCCGGCTCCAAGCCTGGGTGTGGGGCCGCGTCTCAAACCCCCGGGCAGGAGGGGGACCGGCCTCCTGGGCCCTGAGGGGCCCCGCTCTACACCCCGCAGCCAAGAAGGGGCTCAGGGCCCCCCTGAGGACCCCTAACCCGGCGACAGAGGCTGGGCGGCCCTCCTGCCCACGTGACCAGAGGACACCGTCCCTGCCGGGCAGTCTGTACCCCAACCCCTGCCGGACCCCAAGGGGGCGCCTCCTCCGGGGACAGGGGAGAGGGCGGCCAGGCCGGGCTCGGGGTCCCACGGGGCAGAGGGCCCTCTGGGGAGGAGGACGGGTCGGCCTGGGGGGCGGGCGGCCCGAGCAGAGCCCGGTGCAGGCGGGCTGAGTGCGGGAGGGCCCCCCGAGGCCCCCGCCTTCCACGCGGCCGCGCCCCCTCCCCCTGGCGGCCGGGCAGGCGGGGGCGGCGGATTCCTGAGCGCCGTCGGACGGGCCCGGGCCTGCGCGCTGGCCCCGCACCGGCGGGAGCGGGACGGGGCGGGGGACCCGGCGGGAGCGGGACGGGGCGGGACCGCGGAACGCGCCTTCGTGCGCGGCGTCCCCAGCGAGCGTGTCCCGCGAGCCCGGCCCCGGCCCCGCTCAGCGCCCGCCCCGTCCCGCGCGCATTCCTGCGGAGGCCGGCGCTGCGGGCGGAGCACACGCCGCCCCGGGAAGGGGAGGTCCCCCTGGAGCCGAGCCCCGCTCCTGGCCGCTGGGGGGCCGCTGGCCCCGGGGCGGGGTGACCGGGCGGAACGGGCGGGGCCCGGGGGGCGCTGCTGAGCCCGGTGAGAGCGCGAGGCGGGGCGCGGCCGGGGCGGTCGGAGAAGCCGGGTTCGCGCCGGCAGCTGCGGGGCTGGGGCGGGAGGTGAGCGGAGCAGGGTCCGAGGGCCCGGAGGCGGGCGAAGCCGCGTGGCCTGCGCGCCGTCCCTTCCCGCCTCGGCGCCTCCGCCCTTCATTTCCCGGCGCCAGGCCTGCCGCGCGCTGGGCCACGGCGGGGGCGAAGGGGTGCTCCCCCCGAGGGGCCTGAACCCGGGCCCAGGTCTGTGGGGCCTGGTGGGAAGGGCAGGGCCCCCCCCGCCCCCCGCAGCCCCCGGGCCGCCGGCGCTTCACCTGCGGACAGCCCCCAGGTCCGGGGGGCAGAGGGAGGCAGTGCTGGGGGGGCGGGCAGGGGTCTTAAAGAGGCAGGAGGGAGCCCCAAGGAGCCACGGCAGGCGGACCAGTGAGAAGTGCCCGGTGTCCGTGCAGAGCTGAGGTGTGACCGTCAGGGCTCAGGCCGGAGCCAGTGGGAGCTGGGAGCGCCCTGGTCAGGTGCGTTTTAGACAGCGCACGGGGGGGGGGGGGGGCGCCCCGGAACCCGGGGGGTCGGGCTGCAGACTGACCCATCGACCAGGGCGCCCTGTGAACTCAGTAACGTGCCCGATGGCTGGGTGTTGCCGGGGCCTCCAGCTTCCGGGGAGAGCATCTTGTGATGAAAATCACTGTCCGCTGGGGGTGGGAGCGGCTGGGGGAGCTGGGGGGGGGGGGGCGGGGAGGGAGACATAGGCAATATTTCAACAATAAAGAATTTAAAAAAGGAAAAGAGCCCTAACTGGTGTTGCTCAGTGGATAGAGCGTCAGCCTGCAGACTCAAGGGTCCCGGGTTCGATTCCGGTCAAGGGCATGTACCTGGGTTGCGGGCACATCCCCAGTGGGGAGTGTGCAGGAGGCAGCTGATTCAGCGATGTTTCTAACTCTCTGTCCCTCTCCCTTCCTCTCTGTAAAAATCAAGAAAATACATTTTTTTAAAAAAGGAAAAGAAAATCACTGTCCGTGTTGTTTGCTTTTGAGTCATTTGGGCGGGTTTCTAGAACCCAGTAGGCCAGACCCCTGGTCGTCAGCTGCGGCCGCAGAGTCGTGCCCGCTTAGCGATCCCCAGCAGGACGGCCCGGCTCGGGCTCCTCCCCTGGCAGCTCAGGCTGACCCCGCGGGGACACCCCTCCCTCTCCCTCCCCCATCGGCCCAACCCCTGACACCCCAGCCCACCGAGTGCTGTCCCCTCCTCACCTGCCCCCTCCTTCTCCTAATCCAGCTCCCCACTCCCCTCCGTCCGGCTGCCAAGAGACATCTTCAGTCACATCTGACATCTGACGGCCCCTCCCCTGCTCTAACGCCCGCCATGGCTCCCCATGGCCCACAGGATCAAACCCAAGCTCTCCAGAGGGACCTGCCCGCCCACCTGGCCCCTGCACCGCTGTTTACAGACACCTCCCCCCCCATGGTGCCACCCCCTTCCCTGGCACTCAAGTACGGCCGCTTCAGCAAACCCAGCCCTGGCTCCCCCGCTCCTCCCTGGCCTGGGACAGTCAGCGGCTGCTGCCGACGCCCCGGCTGCCGGGAATCACTGAGAAGCCCCGCCTCTCTGGCCCCCGGGCCACAGCGCCCTCAAACCCATCTCCGAGCCCCGGGCAGAATCAGTGTCCCCCCCGCCCTCACCGAGGGTTTGCAGAGCGGGACCCTTGGCCGAGGTCAGGGCGCGTGGCTGGGACACGGCGTCCATGGAGGTGTGGTGACGGACTGGGTGCCGTGCAGGGAGCCTGGGTCCAGAGCTGAGCAGAGGGGAGCCCCCCTCTTGCCCCCTCCAGGTCCACCCAGTTCAGGCTCCCAGCCCTGCTCTCCAGGCTCAGGGAGACGCTAAGGCCAGGTCTCCTGCAGGGCCCAGCCCCAGCCCTTCCCCCCCTCACACACACACAGGCACGCACACACGCACGCACACAAGCTCACGCACGCGCGCACACACACACACACACACACACACACGTGCGCACACACACGCACGAGCTTGCCGAGCCGGGCCGCAGACAGGCATGCCGCAGCGCGCCCTGGCATCCGGGCCGGGTGGGCCAGGAAGAACGAGGCAGGCCGGGCACCACCCGTCCCTCAGGAACGCAGGCCGCAGGGCTGAGCGGGGAGCAGCCACACGGCCCACTGACCGTGACCGGCCGTGGGAGAGGGGCCAGGTGTCCCGTCCGGAACCACAAAGCCCAGCACAGGAGGGCGGCCTTGAGCGAGGCCAGGCCCAGGCCCCCCAGACGGGGCGCGGGGCGGGGCAGCCTGGGGATGCTGGGGCCGGGGCTGGGGGCAGACCCAGAGCCCCAGAGCCCCGCCTCCCCGCCCGGCCTCCAGCAGCCTCCACACCCGCAGGAATGTGGGCACCTCCGCCCGGCCCCGCCCGCGAGGGGAGGAGGGTGCCATCGGTCCCAGGCTTCCTTAAGGCGCGGGCGACCTGCAGGCCCCACCGGGAAGGACCGTGGGTCCAAGGTGAGTTCCCGCACGGCTGCCCCTGCTGTCCTTGTGGAAACACCACTTCCCTGTCGTTGCTTGTCCGGCAGCCATGCGAACCCCGACGTCCTCACCTTCACGCTGTGGATCCTGCGGGCTTTCACCCAGGGCCTCGGAGCCGCGTGGTAACACACAGCGGATCCCGTTTCCCGCCCCGCGCTGAGCGGCCGGCTCCCGTTCTCGTCTTATTGCGTCGCCGGCACTTCAGCCACACGGAGCCTCAGCGTGAGGACCGGCCCTCCGCTGTCTCCAGCCTCAGTGGGACTCCGGGAGAAAAATGAGCCCCTGTCTGTGTACTTCATGCTCAGCTCGGTTTTCTTTCTTTCTTTTTAAAAATATTATTATTGATTTCAGAGAGGGAGGGAGAGGGGGCGAGAGATAGAGACTTCAATGATGAGAAGAATCATTGATTGGCTGCCTCCCGCACGCCCCACACTGGGACTGAGCTGGCAACCCGGACCTGTGCCCTGGCTGGGAATCGAACCGTGACCTCCTGGTTCATAGGGTCGACACTCACCCACTGAGCCACACTGGCCAGGCTTGGTTTTCTTTTAGTTACAGCCAAACCGTTGCTAGCAGGCAAACCACACACACACACACATACACACACACACACACACATCCCACACACACACACCACACACCATACACATACACACACCACACACACACCATACACACACACCACACACATACACACACCACACACACACCATACACACACACACCACATACACACCACACACCACACACACACACACCACACACACACACACACACACACACACGTTTCACAGACGACCTGATCGGCACCCTGATTTTTTCCACGGAACCACTGATCTCGGAGCCTGTCACTCATCAGAGCCTGGGAGCCGCCGTCCACCTCCGTGTCCCTGCCGGCGCCCGCCCCGCACACCCTCCGTGTCCCTGCCGGCGCCCGCCCCGCACACCTCCATGTCCCTGCCGGCGCCCGCCCACACACCACACCCTCCGTCACAGCCCGCCGGCCTCCTGAGAAGAGGCCAGGCTTTGCTGTTACAGACGATGCAGACGGAATAACCCTGTACGCCCTCCCTCTCGCACCCGTGAGATCACATGTGAGATCACACCTGTGGGATGAACTCGCACACGTGAGATCACACCTGTGGGACGAACTCCTAGACAGGGAGCCTGTGGTCCCGTGACGTCGAGCGATTGCGGCTGACCTTCCTTCCCGCCATCCGCCGGTCCTCACGGGCGTGTTCATTTCT